>NC_143254.1:19990295-20017795 GCF_984573655.1 Nuphar pumila | reverse complement strand
ATTTTTTATATGAGCTCGCATGCTATCCTGCATCACAAGAATGAATCATATGAGTCATAGAGATGATCATTTCTTTATGAAATGTCATATTTTTATGTACTACAATACAACTCATTTTCAATGCTTTAGCATGTTAAGATTACCTTTATGAATATGTTGGTCTCTAACCTATTGTATTGATTCTTTAATATTGTTATTCTGTTATTCTCTAACCAAATGAGAGATCATTTATTCAAAATCAACAATACACAAAGTCATAGAAAATCAATTTATTTTTCATAAATATGATCAAATAATGTATTATATATATCAGAAGAAATTAAAAAGACCCATCCCTTTTATATGTTGAGAATACAATCTCGGTGCTAGCGCTTTAATAAGAAGATCCGTAGTCGTTTCCTTCGTACCAATTGTATCGATACATACCAGATGATTCTCAATCATTTCTTTGACAATAAAAGTACTTTAACTCCATATATCGACACAAGATTGAGCTCTTGTTGTTATTTAAGGACACAATTACTTTATTATCACAAAAGATCTTTAGTGGTCTTTCAATAGAATCCACAATCCCAAGATTCATAACGAACCTTTTAATCCATATGGCCTAAGATAAAATCTCGTATAAATCAATAATTTTATCTCAATGGATTTCAAAAATTATTTCACTATCCTGCAATGAGAGATAACAACTCAAATATTCTAAGCCACTCATAATTGCAAAAGCAACAATCTAAGAATATTCAAACACTTCCACTTCTCATAAACATCCTTTTAAGCGCTCATACTTCTCATAGGCAGTCTTCAGAGCGACTATTCTATTCTCCATATGAGTGAGAGATTAATCACTCTATATGAGATTTATATTGAGAATGTAAATATTGAGACCCTTTATTATTCACCTTTTCTGAGACAAGCATAATTGAATTATTATTGTTTTACTTTAATGAAAATGGTAATACTCATAGTTGTTTTATCTTCTCAATTTATAAAGAATTGACTTCAGTTGGTGAATTACGTAACCATAGGTAATTCGGCACTATACATTTGGGTACGAACATGCTTCATGAGCTGGAATACACATTGCTATTACACCCTGTGTGAATTTAGAAGACAATGACCTATCTTTGAGTATAATCGTTGTTTCATAAAGTCACACGCAATCATAATATCAAATCTTAATATGGTCTGAAGAATCCTCAATCAATGCAACTTCGATCACTTTGATGATTGCATGAGTCAGTCAACTAAGATCTTTTATCGAAATCATATTCATATTATGGAGCATGCCTATGCACACATATTAATACATGTATATTTATGGCAAAATATGCATTATATCATCAAAATACAAATTCATGCATCAACATATATGCAAAAACTAATTTTTGATGATAACACATTAAAAAAATATCATGAATTTAGTCATAATCATGCTTAAAAACTTTATGCATAACTTAAATAACATAAAATATATGTTTTAGACATGCACAAGTCATACTTTCTTAACAATAAACACTTATAAAGCATGAAAAAATGACTAAAACATATTTATATGGGTAAAACGCAAAGCAAATATATTAAAATATTATTCTAAACATGTAGCAAAAAATTTGGACCTAAATAACTATTTCAAGTTCATTGAGGCATTTCACCGAACACTTGGTGAGCACCTTAAAAACAAAAAATCGACAAGGTTTTTTTCTATTTGTTTCAATGCAAAAATTTTGTAAAATGATTTTCATGTCCTAACAAAACCTTCTAATAAAAAATATAATTCAAATTTCATAAAAATAATATTCAAATTTACGAATCAACGCAAATAATCAATCATAGGTTAATCGACTCTTATGATCGACACATAGACGTCCAAACTTAACAAATAATGCGACCTGGCCTAAACGATACCTCCTAATGCATGAATCAAAATTCATTCAACCAATAACGAGGAATCAAACTTAACATTTAACATCAAATAAAATCAAGAATTTCAGTTTCAACGTTAAAAAAGTCCAACAGTTTTATAACAATCTAAAAATCAGCATAAGCATGACAATAAGAAAGAAAAACATTCATACGGTTCCCATCAACGAGAAACACAACACATGTTCTAAACATAATTCATATAAACTCATTCAAACTATCATATAAATCAAATTCAACCACACGTATCATTCATTTAACACCAACTAATCACTCTATGTTCAACAATGTATAACAAGCTTAACAAATAATTTTATCTACTAAAGAAGGCGCATCATCCAAGAAAGGGAAGGACCCGTCCTTAGCTCCAACGATAGGGGTCGCTGGCCAAGCAACGAGGAATTCGTCCAGCACCGCAACACCCAAATAGACCAAGAATTGTCCATGTTTGGTCGACAATCAAGAGGGTTGGTGCTCGCAGCTTCGATGGCCACCAATAAGAATCACACGAGGGGGAAGGTCACAACCTCACCACATGGTTCCTCAATAAGGGGTGGGGGTTTAGATTTTCAGCAACAAAAAAAACTCTTAAACTCCCTTATGACTGGGGTTTTAAACACCAAATGGGGAGGGAGGAGAGCTTCTCCTTGGTCCTCATGCCACTGACCAAGGGAGCCCCTCCACTTTGTCATCTTCTTTTCAACACAACAAAAGAAAAAAAAGCTATAAAAGAGGGAGGAAGACAATGGGGGAGAAGGCAAATTGGGGAGGAAGAGGGAAGAGAGACACAGGTCTCTCTTAACCCATAGCCCAAGACCCCCAATACGTGGGTCTTGTGGCCACCGAATGCGAAGCAGGTTATATGTCCCCCCCCCCCCCCCCGAACAGGGCAATTAGCTACATCTCATGTTCGGGGGTCCCAAAGAGCACCACGTATATAAGCATGTGTGTCTCGTATCCCCATGTTTGTCAGCATTAATTAGCGTTGGAGTTTGATGCGATTGCAAAGACTTAAGTACCCTCTCCTCCATTGGTGTAAAAAAATGACGATTCTTGAAAAAGAGTGGTTGTAAAGACTTAAGTGCCCCGAAGATGATTATTTAAGACCCATTCTCTGCACTGCAGGATTATCCGAGAAAGAAATCTCCCCTGGAGGAGGCCATGAACATCAACTCTCTCTCTCTCTCTCTCTCTCCCTTCTTTTTCTGCTTCTGTGCACATCCAGCAGAAGATCCTACATTGCTCCATCAAGCACCGACTGACCTGCACATTGACTGTTGTGGAGCCTGATTCAGAGTTTTTACCCTTATAGGAGGAGGGTTTGGGGGCTCCTCTCAGCGTGGGCAGCATCATTCAACTAAATGAGTTGTAGATCCTGATTCAGAGTTTTTACCCTTACAGAAAGGGGGGTCTGAGGGCTCCTCCCAGCATGGGTAGCATCATTCAACTTAAAGAGTTGTGGAGTCTGATTCAGAGTTTTTACCCTTACAAAAGGGGGGTCCGAGGGCTTCTCCCAGCGTGGGTAGCATCATTCAACTTGATGAGTTGTGGAGTCTGATTCAGAGTTTTTGCCCTTATAGGAGGAGGATTTGGGGGCTTCTCCCAACGTGGATAGCATCGTTCAACTTGATTCATTATGGAGCTTGATTTAGAGTTTTTGCCCTTATAGGAGGAGGGTTTGGGGGCTCCTCCCAGCGTGGGTAGCATTGTTCAACTTGATTCGTTGTGGAGCCTGATTTAGAGTTTTTGCCCTTACAGGAGGGGGGTCCAGGGGCTCCCCCTGGCACGGGTTCTGGGTGTTGTGGTCAAAAAATGCACAGGGTATCGTGGTGAGAAAGACATATTTTTGTTTCAACCAAGGTTGAAAGAAATCAATGAAAAATTCAACAAGGAGCATGCAAGAATCAAGATGTGGATGTCAAGCGAGAATGGTGTTGTGCAACTCAAATAACACAGAATAATATGGGTCTGGTTTTTAGTTAAAATGAAGAATAAAATGACAATAGAAATCGCTGAAAATTTATAAAAATAAACTAGACTCAATAACAAAGACACCATTTTTTACGGATTTAGAATATGACCTTAGGTTAGGGAGATATGGCCCTGACAAGTTGGTCCTAATTCAGGTAGCGATTTACAGCGATTTGCTTACTGAATAACACTACAAATCACTATAGTGATTTGCGGAAGACACTACAAATTGCTATAGCGATTTGCAGAAGACACTACAAATCGCTATAGCGATTTGCGGAAGACCCGAAAATACTACAAATCGTTGTTGGAAAGCCCGATAACACTACAAATCGCTGTTTGAAGGCCCCAAAAAAATTTGGTCCGGAAGGCGCTGCCCCCCGCCCGCTGACCGCGCAGGGGGATCCGCGCCGGGGGGGGAGCCTCCGGACCCCCTCCTGTAAGGGCAAAAACTCTAAATCAGGCTCCACAACGAATCAAGTTGAATGATGCTACCCACGCTGGGAGGAGCCCTCAGACCCCCCTTCTGTAAGTGTAAAAACTCTGAATCAGACTCCACAACTCTTCAAGTTGAACGATGCTACAGTCAGTGTGCAGGTCAGTCGGTGTTTGATGGATCTATGTAGGATCGTCTGTTGGATGTGCACAGAAGTAGAGAGAGAAGGGAGAGAGAGTGAGAGGGTTGATGTTTATGGCCTTCTCCAGGGAGAACTCTTTGTCTCCCTTGATTTCTTCTCTAGAGAGAGAGAAAGGGTTTTACAGTGTTTTACGGAGAAAGAAGAAGAAGACTTTGAAGAGTCAACGTCATCCTCGACTTTCTGGATGAAAGACATGTTTATCCTTTTTTTGAACGGAGAAAGAAGAAGAAGACTTTGAAGAGTCAACATCATCCTCGACTTTCTGGACGGAGGACATGTTTGTCCTTTTTTTGAACGGAGAAAGAAGAAGAAGACTTTGAAGAGTCAACATCATTCTCGACTTTCTGGATGGAGGACATGTTTGTCCTTTTTTTAAACTATTTGTTTTTTCTTTTTTGAATGAAGGGCATTTTTGTCATTTTCTCAAACCATCACTTTATGAGAAGAATAGCAAGAAAGGGTATTTAAGTCTTTGCAACAACACCAAAGTCCGATGCAAAGTTATGTCAACATACACGGGAATACGAGCCTCATGTGCTTGTATACATGGTGCTCATTCAAAGCCCCGAACACAGACGTGGGATTCAGTGAATCATCCGAGGGGAACATACACCACCCTCTCCACCGAATGGGAGGCTTGCTTAAGGGCATTTACATTAAAAATAACGTAAACTAAAAAATAAAAAATAAAAATAAAAATAAAAAATTTATAAAAACTACTCAGGTACCTGCATACAACCGTCGTTGGCCTAAATAAATTCTAACGGCCAACAGAACTACCCTAATAAAAATAAAAATTATAAATGCATAAAATAAATCTAATTTACTTAAAAATTGAGTTCTGAACTCCTCACGCATGGCGTGAGCTGGGTTTGGGTGACCCGACTCAAGCTCGCTTAGCTATGCTGCATCACTTTTGCACAACCAAAGATAACCAGAGCAACAATGGATACCCCTTCGTCGGCATTGAATAGTACCATTTGACTTTTGCTCTCATTCACTTGCAACTTAGATAAAGTCGAAAAACATTATAACACCAACCATCGAGAACTCATGTTTTCTAAAGTTGCCTCTCCAAAAATGAGCAGGTCATTAGCATAGAAGAGATGACTAAATGGGGGTACATCCATGCAAAGAATTTCCTTTAAATATACTGTTGTTGGCAGTCGCATCGCATCCAGTAAGGAAGAGAATCCTTGCATTGAAATATTAAAGAGTAAAGGAGAAACCAAGTCACCCTTCTTCAGCACTCGCAAGGGAGTGAAAGAATCCCCTTGCTGCCGTTCATGGAAATGGTTGGTAGGAGAGGGAGATGAGAGATATTTAATCCATGAAATCCATTTGTTCCCAAATCCCATTTTGGCGAGGCTAGATAGAATGTATTCTAAATTACCCGTGTCAAAAGCCTTCACAAGATCAACATTCAAAACGAAGGCATTCTTCTTTGTTTGATAGCTATTTTGGTTCTTGAATTGAACCAAGATCTACATTGCAAATAACAAAACTAGGCCATAATGACTCACAAGTCTACTGCCTTTACTGGACTCCCCATAATGGTCCAAGCCCAAGTCTTTTTAGGTCAGACTGGTATGTGTAACCAAAATGAGCCTTTACACAATCCCCATGACCTGATTGAGGCTGATGTCAAAACATCACATCACCGTTGGATCAACGCGGTATTAGGTATATATGTCAAGTAGTAGGTTTTTTTGGTTTCGTTATTACCTTATGCTTTTGCTGCTTTTTAGCCAAAACTCTGTGGGCGTGTGAGCCTTAAGCAAAGAAGAAATGGCCAAGGGAAATTCTTGCTCTTTATTGGCAGTACTCATCCTTTACGCTGGCTCTCTTCCATTGTGTTATGTCAGGGTGTTTGTGGATGGAGGTAAAGGTTAAGTTTCACACCTGCAACATCTTTTACTGTTCATGAGTTGGAGTTGTAAAGTCAGGATGGTTTTGCACTCTGTGTTTTGGTTGTTTTGCAGGGTTTGAGGAAAGAAAGTTAGGAACAAGAGGTGGGTATGCATCTCCTAGTCCAATTCCAAACATCGTAAGGCACTTCATTCCCCCAAAACACCTCAGTTATGGCTGGGCAGCACAACACCCCTCCAGCACCAACCACTCCCTACCCACTCTTGCTGCCGCCTTAACAACACCAGCAATCATTGCTTCTTTGTTGGGTGGGGTGTGTAGAAAATGGTATAGTGCAACATAGAAACTGCTATTTTGATTCAAATAATTTGTTCAGATAGAAGCCCCCTTGAAGGAATTTAAATTCCTCTCTCAACATATAGATGTGGCGATGGATTCTTTCAGAAAAAATAGACCTGTTGATGGAACAAGATCTTTCTCTCTCTCAATTATGTCTATTTTCAACATATGTAGCCGTAATTTCTAAAAACTTAATCTTGAAGGTTCCACGAGAATTTCACTTGGTATTGTGGCAATTTTTTCTCAATTAGATATCATGACTTACAGCCCAAAAATAATATCTTTGCACAATGGATGTTAACGAGTTGGAATCCTAAGGGTGCACGTCTCTTGCTGCAAGGCCAAATCTAGGTGTACTTCCACAGGGAGGCCACAAATTTTTTTACACCAATGAGCCCACCAGCGAGTGAGGTGGTTTTATTCAGTTATCAAAAAATAATAATTTCTCACAATGGAAAATAAAAGGACTTCGACATGAAAATTGATTTTTGGCAGTAATCCTGAAATTTAAGGCTTGCGAGCAAATAAAGTGAAAAAGAAATCGGAGACGAGCAACCGAGTACAGGGAATTGCTAATCCCCTACATACGAGAGATGGAAAGAGTTTGATGACTTATCACCTTTTTCTTTCCAACACAAGAATGCAAAATGCATTTCATCTAATGCAAATGCTTGCATCCATAAAACATACACACAATATATTTTGGTGAGTTTGACATTCCAATCTTCTGTAATACCTCTCTCTCTCTCTCTCTCTCTCTCTATATATATATATATATATATATATATATATATATAATGGAAGGAGAATATAAAAACCTTACAGTTCTTGAACTTGGTGGCAAATCATGCAATTCCAATATCCCATAGAGCATAAAGACACTCACACTAGGAATTTCAGAGGAGTTGGGATCTAGGGATGGCATGCTTGCTTATATGACACAACCCAATCACATGACAACATTGTGAGTGGGATATGCATTTTGTTGTGGGGCGGGGGGGGGGGGGGGGGGGGGGCTTGAAATGTTGTTATGTGATTGAGTTGTCACATAGGCAGGCAGTTATGTGATCCCTATGTCCCAACTCAATTTCAGCCCATTCCTTGGAATACACGTACTCGATGAAACTTGGTACTCACACGAGTGAGGATATCATTTGCCAAATAAAACTTGGTAACTCACGAGTGACTCAATTTTTTCCAAATGAAACAGGATGGCACTACCAGAGCAAAGTTCTCAATGTATTTTTTAGTTGACAAAAGTGATGCAGAACAAAAGCACGACCCAGACTGGGTTTATAAGACCCATTTTTGTGTCATTGGATTCTTATATCATTTAAATCTTTTTGCAATTGGATATTGAATCATTGTTTGATTCATATATAACACCTTGATCCGGGACTTCTGGAGTTTGGATTCGTGGGTATCATTTCTTAAAAAGAAATACCAAAGTAGTGCATCAAAAACATGATACCAATTTTTTTTTCTAAATAAACATTATCATTTAAATTCAAATAAAGCAAATCCCACAAAAGCCATAAAGGCTACATCATTCAAATGAGGCATCACCTCTCAAGTTTAATAAATAAAGAAAACAAAAGAAAAAATGTTATGCTGAAAGACGATGCCACCTATGTCCTAAAGAAAAATGGCAACGCCCTAACACCAAGTCCTGTCTTTTAAGTCATCTGGAATCTACAGTTGTAATAATTAAAGGGGATGAGTCTACAACTTGGTAAGAAATAAATTATAAATAGAAATAAACTCGAATTACAACTATAGTGGGCTCTAACCCCTAGTCATATTTTAGTTTTTGATCACACATCACACACAGGTTTATGTTTTAATTTCTCACAATTTCTCACTCAATTTTCATAAGTTAGCATCATTTCAATACTAACCAATATCTATTTTAGTTATACTGGTAATAGCCTATTGTAGGCATAGCAACCCATATAGAATACCTCAATTCTACGGTGTTGGTCAAACTATGAACCACTCTAATGCAGTCCACTATAGTGTAGGACCCTCGGTAGCGAGCCAACAAGTTAGAAGTCTAGAACTATACCTGCCTCAAGATTTTTGTAGTTTATGCTATAATAATCTACTCTAGAGTCCCAAATTCTCTAGGTAAAATCCTAAAATTTCTTAGGACATATACATCTCACATGAACTCTCAATCAAGTTTATTTTCACTGTCTCCTGACAATGTTCTCAAGGGACATTCTCATTTAAGTATTCTTAAGAGACAAGCCCTAGTGTTATGAGGTTCATCAATTTTCTAAGCATGCAGAGATGTACTCTCTCTATATCTATAAATCATGAGGACCCCAATAGTGATGCTCATATACTAATGGTCATCAGGTGATCATTTTCACCATCTTCCTCGGTGATTTATGGGGTTCTAAGTATGCTATAGTATTTCAAGTATAGTATCACCTCTGTAACTATTATGAGACTCAAATCTCATCTCAAGAACTTTGTTCTCATGCATGTATTTCTACGTTCTTCACAACTTAAATATGCATTTCATCTAACATACAATAATTTAATACAGGCAACTCATGCTGAAATACCATATATACATTAAATCATTTATGTCATTCAGAACTAATTCACATGCATTTATTTTCTAAACATAAGAAAATTGTATTTCTATCATGCAGCTGCAAACACATTAGAATTCAACCATGATCTCAAGCAAACATGATTTTATGTGGTCTAAATTACAAATGCATCAGCATGCAATATTTTATTAACTAAAATGCTTATAATTTTCCTAATATCGAATGTGAACGCTGCACTCTAGTCATAGTCGAGTCTCATGTGGCTCTAATAATAGAGTCTGATCATCACACTAACATATTCATATTACTAAACAGACATTATTTATATTTTATCAAAATTACCAAAATACTCTTTTCAAGGTAATTTGTTCAACCTCGATTTTTGTGCCCCTTGTTTAGCTTTCCTGGTGGTGGCATTCTGACAGTGGTGCCTCTCCCGCTCAAACTGACTATGTTTGCACTCTCTTTCCCTCTTTGTTGGTTCTCTCAATCGCTCTCTCTTTGATGGTATGGTGGGGTAGAGCTCTCTGTGAGGGCTATTTATAAGGCCCTCACAGTGGGTGAGGATAAGCCTCACCCCTCCGTTAATGGGGGGAGAGGTGAGGTTTATCCTCATCCCCCACCATCGAGAGGGAAAGTGATTCCTCAATTTGAGGAACCATTTTCCCACTCCCTCCCCCTTTCCTTATTTTTTTTATTTTGTTAATCCTAATCTTCCCCACCTATGGCTTTTACATCTATAATTAGAATAAGTTTGTCTTAGAAGATTTGTGAAGTTATATAGGAAGTCGACATTTCTTGCAACAAGAATTTTCATTTATAAATAGATGAGAGATCTAGAAGAGTAATTAAAGTTAATTTTAGTTTAATTTTCTGTTTTTAGATAATAGAATTTTTAGATATTTTTACTTAATTCTATTTTTAAATCATCTAATTTCATAGCTACACTTTTAGTATCAATTTGCGATTTTGGGACAAAACTTCTTGAATCCCTGCATCAAAAAGAGAGGACTGATAAGCGCAGTCTTAAAATAGTTAATATGCTTGCAAGTGCATCATTTAATGTGTTCAAAGCCTAAGCTGCTGGACCAAGGGCCGGTGTCGATCATGAACCTGCAACATAGACCAATGGGCTATGGTGGTCAAAGTCCATCTTACCTTGAATGAGCTAAATTTGTTGTGAGTGTCTTGAATTTTTAGACTTGCTTAGATCCATGATTTGATCCAAAAATATTTTGGTGAATGTACAGTGGGAATTTTCATTGATGTTTGTGGTGATATCAAAAAATCAAGCTGTTAGGCACTAGACTAGAGCTGACATCAAACCTCTTTGGGGGTGCAGCATCGAAGCTCCTACAGAATGGACCAATCTAGTTTTGTAGTTTTTTATTTTTTACCGCCTAGGGTTTTATTCCATTCGTTATATATATATATATATATATATATATATATATATATATATATATATATATATATATATATATATATATTGGCTAATAATGAAGGTAAGGAACTAATGAGTATAAATCACTCTTTTTTTCAAAAATTTCTAATTTTTTGTAGATCAAATGGTCTACATGGTTTGTTTAGTAGGAAACTTGTTTTGAATCATGTAATTATGAGAAGTAATTAGGTTTTTAAAATGGTCAAAAAATCAATGCCCCATAATGTATCAAAATTTTATAACTCAAAAGATCAACTTTTTACATCAGAAAAGCACAATCCACGCGTGATCCTTAGCAAAGGAACCATGCTGAACATATCTATGTGATTAGATTGAGTGGATACAAGTTGTGCCTGTGATATCTAGCTCATTAGTTCCTTACCTTCATTAGTAGCAAATATTCTTTCATATATATATATATATATATATATATATATATATATATATATATATATATATATATATATATATATATATATATATATATATATATATATATATATATATATATATATGTGTGTGTGTGTGTGTGTGTGTGTGTGTGCGCGCACACACACACTAGGGGTGGCAATCGGGTCGGGTTGGCGGGTCGGGTTGGCGGGTTGGCGGGTCAGCATACCTCAACCTGAACCCGACCCGTTTATTAAACGGGTCGGCTGTGGCAAACACGAACCCGACCCGTTCAATAAACGGGTAACCCGACACGACCCGCCAACCCATTTAATAAATGGGTTGGATTGGGTAAACGGGTTTTCAGGTTGGCGGGTCGGGTTGGCGGATCGGGTTGGCAGGTAGGCAGGTTGGCGGGTCGGGTTGACGGGTCAGGTTGGCGGGTTGGCGGGTCAGCGGGTCGGGTTGGCGGGTCGACCCACCCGCCTAACCTGTTTATTAAACGGGTCAGGCGGGTTGGCATACCCCTAACACGAACCCGCCCCGTTTAATAAACGGGTTAGGCGGGTCGACCCGTTTATTAAACGGGTTCATTTTTTCCAAACCCGAACCCGCCTAAGAGGCGGGTTGGCGGGTCGTGTCAGGTTTTGCCACCCCTAACACACACCAAGTTTGAGAGCTGGGGTATAAAAATTTGGAATCTATTGGGGATTAGGGCTTTTGAGAGCTCTGTATCATGCCTCACTACTTGCTCGCATCTTGATAGTGGACTTTTGCTCTGCCTTTCATCCATGAACATAACACGTAAATCTTGTGTTTTCTATATTGTTTCTCTCTTCTCTTTATCTTGTTTTTGCTTCGTGTTTGTTCGTGGTTTCCATAACAAATGAATTATATAATCATAAGTAACACAGTTGAGTCATTATAGTGACATAAGCCTCGGCATGTGCACTTTAGTTCCTTTGATGTATTTTGACTCCCATTCCGTATCTGCCTTTCACTGTTAGTTATTATAAATTATAAAATTGGTTGCGTCCTCGTGTCCACAAACGTATCCATGTGATAGAATGCTTACAATGTACCCTCACGTTTCCATGTCTATAGCCTACTTGGTTTGGCAGCCCTTTTCTTTATTAACTAGAAACTCCCAAACCTTATCTTATTGTAACTATGCCATCTACGGCTGTCAATATATAGGTCAGTTCTCCGATTCATCAGGGTTTACCAACACCCAGCAAATAACGAGTTGTCAGATTCTGGTTCGGCTTCAAGTTTTCTTGGGTTAAGAAAATGAAGTCCAAACCCAGATCTATATAATTGAAGCCACATCAGGTCCAATTATAAACCTTATCTAATCCATATATGACTCAAGTCGGGTTCAGGTTAACCTGAATAATATTCAGAACAACAATTTTATGCTGATACTAAGTAGGTTCAGGTCAGGTCGGATACTTCTTAGATACCTGGCCCATTGACAACAGTGATGCCATCAACTCTCTCTCCCTCTCCCTGTTTTTCAGAACCTCTTTAAGGTTACCTGGGATGTCCTTAGCCTACATAAGGAGTCGTTCGTTGTAGACCTTTTGTGGGGCCCTCAGCCAGTTCACAATTGCAAGCACTGACGAATTATTTGGAGAACGTGACTTCTCTCATCCTGGTGGGCTGTTTGGATGACTCGCAACAATGCCATTTTCCAGCAGTTTTCAATAATGTTGACTCTCTCTCTCTCTCTCTCTCTCTCTCTCTCTCTCTCTCTCTCTCTCTCTCTCTCTCTGCCAGACCTAAGGCTGCATTTGTCACATGATAACACTACGCTTAAAAGGCTAGCTGTGTGGAGAATGTTATCATGGAAACAGAGTCTGGCATCCCCCATCAATCTTCATGTGACCAAAGACATTGACCTGCTTAGTGAATCTTCAGCTTGCATCCAATTTCAATCCATTTTACAAGTGAATAAAGCAAAATAGCCCGGATTGACAAGAGGTCACACTTGGTTGCATCCAAATGTCCAATATCTATTCAGAATCTTACTTGAATCCGATCCACTGACATCCCTACCACAACACCACTTTTTCACTTTAGCTCATATGCTTCATCTACCAACTTATCAAGACCCTTTACATAAAGACAGTGGGAATTGTGGGTGAGGAAAGCCATCAACTTTATGTTGAAAGATATTCCCATCTTGTGCAAAAGTCATTGGCTCCTTTTCCTTTACGACTTCTTCCCACCAAAGTCTGACTTCTTGGCTACTTTTTGAACATCACATGTACCATCACCAGGCTCATGATTTGAGATGGTTCTATGCTAACCAAAAAATTATTAGTCACAAGATTGGTTTTATACACATAGTAGATCATGAACTTGGTTGTGTCAAATGAGGCGTACAAAAGGACCCTTGCAATCTACACTGGGCAATTTGACCTTGAATTGGAGTTACATGCGAAATGCACTACTAGTCTAGGCTACCTTTAATATTTTCCCTTTATTTTTTAAAGAAACAATATTTTCCCTGACATTATTTAGGTTAAATCAGATCACTGATTTCTCAAACATTTTTTTTCTGGATAACCAAAGAAAAAAAAAGTTTCGCTTACCAAATTCATTGGCGTAAAACCCCAGTCCCCCTTGCTCTCCAAGAAGTATACTCAACTTCATCTTATAGCAAGGGAGGTGCACCTGATGAGGGGTGTTGAACATGCCTTCTCATCAACTTTGGTAACATTCACAAACAGCCCCTATTCGATGAGTGGATCCCTCGTGGACATTGGTTTGATTTCTCATAGATGGAAATTACAACCTAGCTATCCTTTTTCATGCTTACACATCCTAAGCTTGAGGACCATGCTTATGTTAAGGATACCTAGAAAGGAAAATGCTTTTGTTGAGGATGTCTAGAAAGGAAAAAAGATAAGTACACTAAGATTTCAAAGCAAGGGCTTTTGTGTGTGCTTTGTTCATATATTTTGAGCGTGACGACCACTTCCTTGATCATTTAACCAATAAACCGAGTAATATTTATGGTGTGCTAGCTTTTTGCTTTTCAAAAGGTATGGAGCTAATAGGTTATCATCTTCATCATGATGCCTTTACAGGGCTAAACCCCAACATGTGCTCCACCGATATAGAAGAGGCCATGAATTGACCGATATACAACTAAGCCTTAGCCTATTGATTCGGGTTGTGTAGGATCGAAGGTGCACATGAACAACCCGGTTTGGACATCTCTGGCAGACTCTTGTTACATGTGAATTTTGATAAAAACAAAAGTTACCAGCAATGTCAAAACCAGGATTACTATATATCCATCTCTGTTGTTGGCTTTTACGTTTGATATATAGTTGGCAGTTTTAAGGTAGTGCCATGCAATTATTTCCTGAAATAAACAAAAGCATGTTGTGAGGAGAACCACAGTGATTGTTCTCTAGATAAATTTGTTATCATGAAGAGATCAATAGTACCATCTGGCCACTTAATTCAAAAACACAAATTCATTGGTATGATGTTAGCACATGATTGACTCCTCGTGTATCTCTAATCATATAGAGAAAAACTGATTTTCCAACAGATTCCAAATGACCAAGTTCATGAAATCTTGGTTATAGTAAGAACATCGAATTTCTCACCAGGAAATATTCAGATTTAACCATAGAGCAACTTATCGAGATGTGCTATCACCTTGATTAGCGATTGTGAGATTATAATGAATTATGTGTTCATTATCACAAAGACATTCCCTTGCACTTTTTCCTAGAAGTGAGTACAGAATTGGCACTTGAGCTTAGATTAAAGACGAAAGGGTCATGGAGGACCACATTTTTCTTGGGGAATGTTCACCAAACCCTAGACTGCCACCCTTGTTTCACCTTAGGAAAAGAAAAAGTTAAGACAAAAAGAACAAGAAAGACTCTGCCTATCTGCCTTCTTTTTCTTTTGGCATCTAAGCGTTTTAGCTCTCAAGTGTGTGAAACAATCAACACATGGGAATAGAACAAAGGAAGAAGACTGTAGCTAACAATGGTGAATGCCTTGGCCATACCTTTAATAAATTATCATATTTTTCTTTTGTTTTTACATTAAGAAGAATAAAAAGCACACATTAAATAATCAAAGTTGCCAATGTCACTATTTTACTTGACTAGGTAAATTGACTTTTATATTATCTCAAGCAGAAAGCTGTCAAAATTGGAATTACCCACTAACTTCAAATTTTATATTAACAAAAAAAGACGAAGAACTCATACAATATATTCTTCCAATCGCTACATGACACGTGTAAAAGATGCATTCCCAGCTATGACCATCTAAACCCTAACGTTGACTGCGAATGCTTCTCTTACATCCCATGTAAAACACATCAAAACGAAGAAACAGAAATTCACCCCAAAAAAACTAAAAAAACAAAGAAGAAAACCGCATAATTAACCTAGAACGCATAATTAACGTAGAACAAGTCGGACCGTCTCCCTCAATTCCCTGCTATGCAGTCTCAATCTCCCGGTTCTAATGAAGCACCAGAACTCCAGAGAGGGCAAACTGCACCACATCATATTTCTTGTTATCCTTCTATTTCTCTGCATCCACATACGTACACGTCGCCGAACTTCCGACGACCTCACCCCCAGGATCTTCGACGCTTGGCTGGAAGACCACCACCTTCACTTCAACACCCATATCTCCATCCATCTGTTGTGCCATTTTCCAAACACCAGCAAAAGTAACACAAATGATGAACACTATAGGATAAAGCATAACAAAATGACACAAGTTAGTAGTAACAGCAGCAGCAGGACTGAGACTTGGGGAGAGTAACTGTAGTGATGCAGAGTGCTAGGAGAGGAGAAAGTAGTGAGGTTGTAAGAGAGAGAGAGAGAGAGAGAGAGAGAGAGAGATCAGTTTTCGGAATGTGAAAAGGGAAGGAGAAATTAGTAGTTGGTATGTGTGTGAGGAAAAGAGAGAGAGAGAGAGAAGAGTAGTGATGTTGAGTCTTAAGGGAAAGAGGAATAGAGTGAGTGCATATAAAGGGGACTATATAAGTATTTATTTTGGTTGGTTTGGCACTTAGCGAGTGTATTCTTCTTTGGATTCTTGGTCTGTTCTCACCAGGGCATGTTTGTGGGGAGAAACGCATTCCCCACTTCCCCATCTTTCAAAGGTCTCGAAATTCCCCACTTCTTTATCCTCTCTTTCACGTAAATCTTAAAAATATGGCCTCTGTCATTCCCCACCCCACCTATGGCCAAATATTCAATATCACAAGGTTGTTCCCTGTAGCATTCCTACTTGTGGGAAGGGGCAACGAGGCATTGGGGTCCAGACCCAGTCAAAGATTTCCAGCTCGCCGAGGTTTGGCTTGGGACACGGTCTAGTCCCATTTGGGAGGTTGAATCGGTTTTCGCGAGTTAGCAAAACATGGAGTTTCACTTGGGTCTCATCTCTTGAAGTTTGTTGGTGCGCGCACTTGAGTTTTATAGAGCTTGTTGAGCAAACTATGGTTCGATACTAGATTGAGTTAGGTTCGATACTAGATTGAGTTAAGTTGGATTACCGACCGATAGATGGTCTCGGACCATGAAGACATGGCTAGCTAGATGGGCTTTAACTTACAAGAACTCAAAATCACTCTGATAAGTTATACCCCAAACTTGTCAGACACTAGGCTTGCAAGGATTACTAATGTCCATGGCTTGTCTAGATCAGGTTTCAAACTGGCCGTGAAACCCCAGGCTTGCACGTTGACACTACCACTGACCGCGATCTAACTCATTCTGCTCGATTCGAATGCTAGGTCAAGTCAAACATGACGCTGGCTACTCTTCCTCAGCATATCACCGAACAAGACACATGATCTGACTCGAGTCCACTTCAACGACTGAGCCCATGGAACGAGTCCCGCGCGCGCCGACGTCACAAAGATGCACGCTTTACGTCGAGGGAAGCCCAAATTATTTTCCCACCAACGGGGGCTCCGCGTGGTTGTTAGGAGCTGTCAGTGCACGTCTCCGTGTGGTAGGATGTTGAAGGTTCAAACCCCAGTAGTACGAGTACGATTGAATGGTAACTGGTGGAGTCTGAATAACCTCAGCTTGCCTTTCGAAAAAAAAGACTAATTATTTTCCCACATTTAAATCAGATAAAGGGAAACAAAAATTCATCAATCATTGGGCATTCGGGAGGGATGGTGGGACCCACGAGGCGCTACGTGTCATGCAGTTGCCGGTGAACAAGGGAACAGGGAGCGGCGCGTGCACGAAGTGCCCCGTGCGTCTTGGGTGGGGCCCGCACGTGGGTGTTTTGAGGGCAGATCGGGTGTCCGCGCGCCTTGATGGGGTTTCCCGAGGCGGTTCCGAGGAAGGTGGGGGACCCACAGTGTGCGATCTGGGTGCGGTCAACATCGAGGAAGGGCCGAGCTCGGTTAGGTCATGGGTGCGTGTGAGAGTGAGACTCCCGTGCCAGGAGCGGTCCGACGCATTGGATCTCGTTCCAATGTGAGAGTTGGGTCTACTTTACCTGGACACCCACATCTCCTGCCCTAGAAAAAGAGAAAAAAAGGCAACAAATTGCCCCCATGTGACCTTCGCTTTTCCTCTCTCTCAACTGAGCCGTCCTAACAGGTAGGGATACGGTACAACCAGATTTGGGCTCAATTTTTTAGTACGGTAACAGATCCAGACTCAAGTCTAATCAGGTCCACTATATGGGAAACCATACCTAGACCTAATAAGAACTACATGAACGAGACCCTAATCATATCTGGTAAAATAATATTTTTTATCATTTTTACATTGAAAATTTCTGGGTCTTAATCGAAACTCGGGTTGGGCCTGGATCTGATATAAAAATTTACAAACTATACCCAGATCCTTGTATTAATCGAACCTTCGGGTTCAAACCTGCAGGGTCTTAATCGGGTCTTGTTATTTATCACCATACCCGGACTCTATAGAGTTTGATCTGTGTCTGCTCCTGGTAAACCAGACCCATTGACAGCCCTAGGTACAACCCTACAAATAGGGGACTCAACAGTTCCGACCTGGTTGAGACTCAACTGGGATCAAACCCATCTTTAAGGTGCTGGTACTGGGCCTGGACCCTGGTCTGATCGATTCCGTAATAAGAAATACCACACCCGAGTCCTATAAGAACTATATGAACTAGACCTGATCCATAGCCGGTAAAATAATTCTTTCTTTATATTTTTTACATTGAAAATTCATTCATCTTGATCAGAATTTGGGTCAGATCTGGGTCTGGTATGAAATTTTACAAACCATACCCAGATCCATATATTAATTGGATCCCTTAGGTCTGACCGAAATTCTAATCGGACCTCCTCCTTTATCACTAAACCTTGACCCTGTAGGGTTTGGTACAGGTCTGGTTCAGGTCAAATCTGACCCACTTGTACCTAGAACCCGTTGATACGTCTAGGTACAGAACATCCGACCAGACCAAAGGCATTTGGGCCGGATATGGTCAACAACATAGGGTTGGTTTTTCAAACGGGTTGGACTTGAAACCAATGACGTTCACCTTACTTGGATCCGGATCAGAATCGGACAAGAAATAAGTTCATAACCAGGTCATAACTGGGGTTGACGTATCATTTTCTCAATTTCATATGAAAACCAATATATTTTGACGCGTCTTCTGCTGATTCAATATCAGAGGGGATAGATCTTATCCAGATCCATAATTCTACCATGTATTCCTATTTCCTAGTTGGGTCTGGACCTAGAAACGGGCCCACTCATTGAAAGTAGGATTCAGTGTTGGGTCAACCCAGCGCGACCCATGTCTGAGCCATTTGAAACCCTAGTGCCCTCGATGCAGTGAAATGTTTTGAAATAGATCCAGACCAGTATCCAATGAAGTAAAATTGAATATGGATCTGAAATGTAGATGGCAATACTGGATCCACAAAGAAATGCTTAAAACAATCATTTTACACGTAAAAGACTATGAATGCATGGGTCACGTAAAAAAGCTGATCCAAATTTATAAAATAATATGATTATGTAAATCCAAAATTCAAATTCAAATTCAAATGTGTTTAAGGATCCATCTGAAAATAAACCATCAAACAGGGTAAGATATCTCACCCAACCCAGTTCATTTGGCCCCTACTCCCAGTGCTGGTAAATGGAATGATTCAAAGAGGCTGTAGATCTGGGTCCGACCATATACTCCTCTAAAATCAGGCCAGAGAAATGGTTAGAGTGGATTATAGGTGGTCTGGATCTAGATCCAAATATGTTATGATGAGTGATGATACTGATTTGCTTATGAATGTACACAATACAGGTCAGACCCAGAGCCAATGTTGAAATATTCTTCGTTGGTTTACCTGCACATGGATTTTGGGCAGTAATGAGTTTGGGTCTGGATGTTGAAGGTACGATTCCTATATCCAACCTAATCCATTTTTCATCGACATTCAGATCTGAAACCAAACCACGTGACAGCATAAATGGGTCCCGTTTGAGTTTGAATGGTAGCTGGACTGGATCGACTCAATCCACGTGACAGCGTTGGGTTCGGGCATTGATTTCGATGTGCTTGGAAGTAATCCACGTAATATTTGGAAGATATTCACATGAGTGATCAGACCATCCATGATCGGATCCAGGTAGGGGAATGTACTAAATGGGTCCTACTCAGTGTATGGGCACTGGATCTGACCCTACAACACCTGATAAGCTTGTCAGACTCAGGCCACAATGTGGGTTCGAGACCAGTCTTGCTTGGTCGACAGGTTAAGGCCCAATCTGTATTGGCAGTCCCACCAGGTCCAAAGTCAACTGCAACCAAGGACCTCCAATTACAATGAGATCAATCAAAGTTTTATATTAAAAGTTTTCATTGGGAAAACTTTTGCCGAGATGTGCTTGCACTGATAGGGTCATATATATTAATAAGAGAGTTGTTTGTCAAGAAAAAATAATAAAGAGGTCATATTTTTATGCAGCGGCACTGCAAGCTTAACACGCAGCTCCAGTACTGCTGACTGCTGACTATCCATCTCAGCATTTTCTCGAGATGGAAACCACACCCATCGATCTTGAGAAATGCCAATGGCTGTCAGACAGGTTGCTGCATGCCCACCATGCAGCGACGATGCATATAATGTGATGTGAACACGATATATAATAGAACTGTCATTTTTGCATCTCAGGCAGGTATTCAAAAAGCATTCAGGTAAAGTAGGCAATTAAATTTAATAACTGAAATCTTAGGAGGCACTGTAAATAGCTGATAAGTTGAACGGCTTTTTGTAAGTGACACTCTTCTAAAACTCATGTCAAGCCACTCACACTCATACTGATGATCATGCACACAAGCAAAGTCAAAAGTTGGTCATCTTTCAACCTTTAAGCAAAACTATCCCAGTCTGTGGTGAACATCTGGTGCACCTTAACATGCATCCAACTGAAGGAATTTTATACTAGTAAAGAATAAAATTACGATTACTCTTGAACAAATTAATCAATACTCTTGATTCAATATCTTATTAGGCTGCCCTTCACTGTGACTTACACATAGGAATAGCAACATGGTGAGATATATATATATATATATATATGAAAGAACACAAAAGTCAAGTTCCTACCATGGTGTGCACTTGCACTACCAATCCTGCAAAATCAAGGTTATGTTTCGGAGAGGAAGAAAAGGAAGAGAGATTTTGGAGGTAAAGAGTTTTTTTTTTTTATAACTTCACACGTGGCAGCACATAACTGTATCAGGCTTTATTTTTTCACTCTAAGACATTTCTTTGCACATATAGGCATATATCTTGGAAGGGTGATATTGTGGACAATTGTTCATCCAAGTTGGTATAAAATAAAATAAAAGCCAACCTGCTCATCATATATATAACATATATAATCCACTCTCTTTTAGGAAACGCGTGCACTTTCTTAGTTTCACTACCCACAATAAAAGTGAGAAAGAAGAAACTTTTATTGGTGTCATAATTGAGAGGGGGGCTTCGACTAGTGGACTTCACGCGGGTCATGTCTTGACTAAGGGATCTTGGTGTGGCCAAATGATTGGCTAATCAAAGTATGTTGTTGCCCACTAGATTAGCCACATGGATGATGTGGCAACTGGTGATTGGCAGCACATTCGCATGTTGCCCCCTTTTATGCACCCCCTAAGTTTTCATATTACTTTTCCATGTGTTCTGGCTAGATCCCAGGAATTGAGATCAGGTGCAAAGTCACTGCAAGCTTTAAGCATGTTGCCTCCCTCGAACCTCAGCATATGACGGCTACTAGTGGCATTTTTTTTTTTTATTTATAATTCAAAGAAACCGCGCACCCGGCCGGCACTAAGACCTGGTCATGCTGGCTCAGCCTGCCATACCTATGATCGTCATGCCGGCTGCGTAAAACTCTGATGCTAGGACTCCTGCCTCTGGGGCTTATGCTACTCATTAGCTTGCGCATAGGGGTGTGATGCCCATGAGAATAGAATCTTGACTGCCAGTCTCTACCAGTGGCATTTGCAACCTTGGATGCAGGCCACACAGACACCTGCATCCAAAGATACTAGAGACGACTCAGACACCCTAAGTAAAGGTGCCAAAACAGTCTCTACTGGGGCCATTTTATCCCCACCCATGTGCCTTGCAAATGTGAGACAGCCCAACTGCTTTGTTCTCAGGCCGGTTTCGTTCTGAGTTTCAAACTTGCCCTTAGGGGATTTTCCTTGGTTCAACCCAGAGTCTGTCAAAGGCTGAAGAAGGGTTCAAACTACTCGACAAAGTTACTCCTTTCATCTGGTAGGGGTGACTCATGTACGTTATCAAGCAGAAGGAATGTCATGAGTGTGTCCCTTGCCACAAGGCTGAAGTTGGGTATGCTCCCTAGTGGGCAATGGATCGGATATGGGGTTTTTACACCAACGAGCTCATGAGTGAGTGAGGTAGTTTTCCCTTAATATAAAAAAAAGAGGAGTTTCTCATTGAGAGAAAACATCACTATAAACCAAAAAAAAATTGTTCGTCGAGTTCTTTGAAAAAACTCTAAATAAAAATAAAATTTTAAAAGTATATATAAAAATAAAACATGTAAAAAAATCAATAATATCATGATAAAATGGAGACGTTTTCAAAAAGGCAAATATGTTTTGCGAATATTGCATTTCTTTTTTATTATACCAGATGATAAAATCACAATATCTTCAATATATCGCTGATATTTGTCTATGCCGCCTCAAAATACAACAATATCTTGGTTACTCTCAATTATCCACACTTCTCAGTTACATTTCATTAGTCAAGCTAAAAGATGGAAAAGGAAATCGAAGATCAATATGATCTCAATTATTACACAGGCATACAAATTGAATTACTGATGGAAATTACAGTGGAGATAATAAAGAAGACTCCATCTGCCATTATAGATTGCAAGTTTTATCTGGAGTCAGATTCCTACATACCTATGAAAATTGAAAATAAAAAAAATGCCCTTCTTTTTACAGATTTAGAAGGTTGGAGATAGGACTCCATCCAAGTAGCCATGGCTTTTTGTCAGAAGGTGGCACAAAGTTAAGCTCAAACATCTCCTTTGAAGCATGTCCAGACCCACAAAATCCTATAAGCTTTGCCACAATTTCAGCACTCTCCTGAATGTGCTCCATATCATTAAGATCAGTCCAGAGCCTATAAATCAACTGCAGCTTCCTTTGCTTTCCATCAAGAGGGATTTTAAACTTTCTGTACAACATATCTCTCTCGTCTGGAGCTAGGCGAGAGTTAACCCGTTTCGCGAGGCTTTCTCTTTCGTGCTTGAGATTTCTCATGCTGTGAAGTGAAAAAAAAAAATGGTTTAGCGGCGCGGCTTTAGCCATATCAGAAGCGAGTCCATTGATGTATACCATAAGTTGAACAAATGAAAAGAAAAAACATAGTAATATCAGAGAATTGATTTATGCATGTATAGTACTAGTAGAACATAAAATCAGGTGACAGAAACAGGTAATATAGGAAACTACATGCCCACAGTACAAGTGGGATCAAAATGCTAGAAGATATTAGCTTTAATCAGGTAGGAAATTGAAGAACATGCAATGCATGTATAGTACTAGTAGAACATAAAATCAGGCAACAGAAACAGGTCGTATAGGAAACTACAGGCCCACAGTACAAGTGGAATCAAAATGCTAGAAGATATTAGCGTTAATCAGGTAGGAAATTGAAGAACATGCAAATGCATGTATAGTACTAGTAGAACATAAAATCAGGCGACAGAAACAGGTCGTATAGAAACTACATGTCCACGGTACAAGTGGAATAAAAATGCTAGAAGATATAGCATTAATCAGGTAGGAAATTGAACATGCAAATGCAGATGCACTCATCCAAAGAAAAATGCTCCCACATAGGATACGCCGTGTAGGATATGCAGATGTGTGTTGTGTGTACTATTCATTATTTTCCATATTTACTTCTCCTTTTCTAAGAGATGTTAAGATGATAAGTCGATATATACCAGGAGGAAAGTGATATGGCAGGCTCATCTCCTGTTGGCGCAGGGCTGGCATTACCAAGTTCTGCAAGGTGTTGCTGCAACCAGGTCAACCTGCGAAGCTCTACCTCCATATAAATCTGATCAGCTGGATCTCCTCTGAATAACAAGTAGAATTGTGTTCTATGTACAATTGAAACTTGACATAAATCCCATAACTGAATTGTCTGCCTTCTTTGATTCTCAAAAAATGAGTGCCATGATGCTGGCGAGTTATGAAAGTCTGATGAATTTTCTTCAGGTGTTGTCTCATTTCCTGCATTCTCATTTGCTTCTAATTCCAGTACCTACAGAACCAAATTTTGCTTTGTTTAAATAACATAAAGCTAGAGAATTGAAAATTTTGTTTCAAGTTTCAGTTTTCATTTTTGGCATCATTAAGTTGTTGCTTACCTGGCAAACGAGGAGCTTTTTCTGGTATTGGAGTTTAGCTATACGTTCTTTAAGCTCGGTAACATAAGCTCTAACGCTCCGTATGTTCTCCTCAGCTGCATTCTTGAACATCTTCTGTATTTTTTTTACATTTACAGAATTTGAACGATGATAGCAAGGTGTTCCCTCCCTGGGTGACGGCTCATTACCATCTTCACTTCTTGTTGGTGTCGCTTTATGCACCTCTTCTGAAGTATCACATGATGTGAGATCATCACTTTCTGGTGGTTTGTTTTCAGATTCGAACTCTAAAACATTCCGAGATGATGAAAGTGGTGAGCAGGGTGATTTTATGAGATGTTGCTTGTTAATGCTATTACTCAGTGCCAGTGGAAGCATCTTCTTCTTCTTGGAATGAGTTTTAGGCTTTGGTGTTTCATTGTTGGGGGCATTATTGCTTGGGAGAGCCAACACCAGCTTGTCTATAGACTTCTGAACATTTTCCAGCTGAGCTTCTAAATTGGCAATTGAATTTTCCTGCAAATGCAATCTACTGATCTCTTCTTTCAAGGTTGCATTGACACTTTGATTAGCCGCCATGTCTGCAACATCAAGTTCTCTGTTTGTTGATCGAACAGCACACATCTCCCTTAATTCTGCTTGGAGTTTTGCCACAGTCTCTGCCACATCTTGGTTTCCTAATCTATGAGAAGCAACCTCTTTCTGAAGAACTTCAATAGCTCTGTTAGCTTCTTCACCAAGCTGCTCTTGCAACTTCTCGAGTTTTCGTATTTCATGCACAAGGATGGAGGGAGAAGTAATGGATTGTCTCATAGTCTGTCTGCCCAAGTTCTTTCTCAACTTCTTTAATGCTCCTGCTTCCTCAGTAACCCCATCACATGGTGACACTCCATCACATGATGATGTTAATGGACCAGAGAAAGAGAGGCATTTGACCACTCGGCTAGGTGAACTACATGGGACTACAGCCTGAAAATAAAGAATGTTAAGGGCAAACTGCAGGTACAATAACAAGAATGACTGAGTAATGATAATCAGAAAGGCTTGTTACCTGTTCTTCAAATGCTTTTCTTTCCTCTAGCTTTCGTTTCAATTCTTCATTTTCAATCTTCAACTGAGTAAATACCACAAACATGTTAGTTGACAAGCCATCTAACATAAGATTGATTCTAAACCAAAAGGTTTCCATAATACCTTCTGGATCTCCATTTCTTTTTCCATCAATAAAGCTTCTGCTGATGGTTCTGGCGTACGTAGCTCTGCTTCAAGCCTAGCTACTTCCTTTTGCAAATGTCTAACTAATTGCTTGTCAGAGATAACCTGAAACAATCAAAATGCAGGCAGTCCAATCAGAATCCCAAATAAAAGCAACTTGAAATTAGGGGATAACAATCTGAGCAGTTCAGACTTCAGGCTGTTGTAACATTCTTTTAAGAACTAATTGAAAGCAAAGAAGAGAAGGAACAAGTCTAAGTAATGACGGAACGTGCCTAGGTGTTCAAAATATATTACCATGTTTACTTTCGCACTGTTAGTGACTTCCTTCGCACTTGTTGCAAAAGAGAGTGTTTTACGAGATTGTTCTAGATGACTTGAGGCTGGACTCATAGTGCATATGATTGCCGTTCGTGCATTTCCTCCAAGGGAAAGCTGCAAAATGCGTGTAAGCTTTGAATCCCGGTATGGTATGTGGACATTCTTTTTTCCACCACTGCAGCACAAGATAAAAATAAAAATAAAAATCCAACTAAAAAAGATGATAATGTAAAACAATATGTTAACATGGGTAAGTTCAAGAAGTTGCCACACATCTAAAACAAGACAACCAAACCCTGTTGAACATGAATACAGATCCCAGCAGGAGTGGCTGTCAATCCTTCTCTGAGTCCATGTGATAACTTGGTTTCAAGTTTCAAAACCCAGTGAGCCAGGACATAAAGCATGCGTGAGATGCATGAAGTCTGAGATGTCCCAAAAAAGGTATGCAAACTTAAAGCACGTTTGACCCTTAGCATCTCTCTCTCTCTCTCTCTCTCTCTCTCTCTCTCTCTCTCTCTCTCTCTCTCTCTCATAACCTAGAAAGTTTCATTTTTGTCATGTCAGTTTTAGAACGTGAACCCTTGGTTGAAAGATTCGTGAAGGTTTTGAGAGTTGCCAACATTTTATAGATTCATTAGTGAATCCAAAACCAATTTGTACTTATTTACTTTTAAAAGAATTAATATCTCCCTTGATGTTTCAGAGGACCTTCCTGTAAGGATATTGCATATTGGCCCTTTAATTCTGCCTATTCACTGCAGCCTGGGACATGTAACTGTGTTCACCACCTATTCAGCCTATGATCTTTTGTAAGTTTTATTCATTACAGCCATGGGATGTGCAATCCATGTGCCTATTGATAAGCTTTTTCTGCTAAAAAAAATCTCTGGATAGACGTGTCCCCTTATTTACCTCCGGCTCAGTTTATTTCTGGAAAACATAATGGCCAGCACCAACTTTTCAACTGTGTTCACCTATTCAGCCTAGGATCTTTTGCAAGTTTTATTCAGTACAGCCATGGGATGTGCAACCTGTGTGCCTATTTATAAGCTTTTTCTGCTAAACAAGACAATGTGTCCCTTATTTACTTCTGGCTCAGTTTATTCCTGAAAAACATAATGGCCAGCACCAACTTCATCTGCTCAATGGAGTCCATGAGTTCATGAGAATAAGTTGTGCATACAATGAAAAGTTTGACTGAAACAATCAGCTTGAAGATAAGTCAAGCCCAATAGAATCTTGAACCAAAGGTCAATGGATCTATACAAGTTTCAGGCAGTTACTAAGTTATAAAACATATAGTCAACCATTTGTATGAATGTCTAAATGCTAGAAATAGCAACAAATAGTAACAATCAAATGTAACCTGAGCTTTCTGATGACAGTAGTAAGGGTTAGCAAGCTGCGGTTAATGTGGGAGCCTTCCTTGAGCCTTATACCATCAGCATGTGTCTGTGAAGCTCGTTCACTGCCTGCTAGGTCCACAAAATTCTGTACACACAGGTTAGTTACAGAGTGCCATAGAAGTTTTCATTTACATAAAATTTACAACTTAAGGGGATGAGCTTACAAGATTTGCAAAAAAAGATTTCACACAGCCTGAGTTTGCACGGAGGCTACTCTCAATAGTCTGCAGATCACATGAAAGAAAGCTCACTGAGTCTGGAGTCAACAAAGCCATTTTAATCTTTAACACACAATTGAGGGAAGGCAACCGACCAGCCTGATTATTTGATGAGATCTAGAGCTTGCATCATTTAGAGCAGTTTCACCCACTTGCCTTTGAGCTGCAAAGTTTTGAGGTTTAAAATAAATTGGCAACATTATTACAAGAAAAAACAATCAACCATGGACAAAATTTATCTGCACAATTTAGAGCTAAAGAAAAAACAATCAA